>NC_084636.1:18135101-18175101 GCF_033978795.1 Nerophis ophidion
AGTGCCACCCACACTGGTTTAAATGTAACTTAGATATTTGGGTTTCACCATGTAAAGGTGCTTTGAGTCACTAGAGAAAAGCGCTATATAAATATAATTCTAGGGCTGCGAATCTTTCGGTGTGCCACGATTTGAATCAATATCGATTCCTGGGGTCACGATTCGATTCAAAATCGATTTTTTTTTTCAATTCAACACGATTCTCGATTCAAAAATGATTTTTTTCCCGATTCAAAAGGATTCTCTACTCATTCAATACAAAGAATTTCAGCAGGATCTACCCCAGTCTGCTGACATAGATAGATAGTACTTTATTGATTCCTTCAGGAGAGTTCCTTCAGGAAAATTACATGCAAGCAGAGTAGTAGATTTTTGTAAAAAGCTTTTATAATTTTAAAGGACAATGTTTTATCAACTGATTGCAATAAATTAAATCTGTTTTAACTATTAAACGAACCAAAAATATGACTTATTTTATCTTTGTGAAAATATTGTACACAGTGTGTTGTCAAGCTTATGAAATGCGATGCATCTGTAAGCCACTGTGACACTATTGTTCTTTTCTTTATTTTCCTAAATGTCGAATGATGATGTCAATGAGGGATTTTTAATCACTGTTATGCTGAAATTATAACTAATATTGATACTGTTGTTGTTAATATTCATTTTTGTTTCACTTCTTTTGGTTTGTTCTGTGTCGTGTTTGTGTCTCCTCAATTGCTCTGTTTATTGCAGTTCTGAGTGTTGCTGGGTCAGGTTTGGTTTTGGAATTGGATTGCATTGTTATGGTATTGCTGTGTATTGTTTTGGAATGATTATAAAAAAATATATAAAAAAAAATTGCTTTTTTAAAAATGAGAATCGATTCTGAATCGCACAACGTGAGAATCGCGATTCAAATTCGAATCGATTTTTTCACACACCCCTGTATCATTCACTTCACTTATATAGTGTATATATTATATAATAGTGCAGCATATATCATATACTATATCTAAATATTACATTGTTATATTTATATTGCTATGATGGTACATTTTTAGTTTACTTCATACCTTTTTGTTTTCACCCTCTTTTTGTGCCCTTGTGTGCGTTATCCTTTCCATCCTTACCCTTTTCATCCTTTGTAACTGAACTACTGTGTGGAAAAATTTCTCTTGTGGATCATTAAAGTTTGTCTAAGTCTAAGGATTGAGAACATTTTTGGTTTTTCAAAAACTGCAGGCCATGATCATCAAAACTATAAGACATAAAAACTTTGACATATATCACTTTATATGTAACAATGTTATATTAGTTTCATATTTGAAGTCAAATTGCTGAAATGAAAGGACTTCTGCACATTATCGACATTTTGGAGTTTCACACAGCCTGCATGCATTCAGATGTAAATACTACATAAACAAGATTCTGCTTTAAATCAATGTTTTCACTCTCAGCTCATTGAGTGTGTTAGTAGGTCAAGAGAAATGCCAAAGGTCAAAGGTGAATACTGACTTAAAGAAGTCCTCCTTGCAGTAGACGCTGCCAGCCCGAGAGAAGCACTTTTCGGCCAGCGGCGTGTGGCAGTCGGCGCACTTCAGGCACTTGGAGTGCCAATGTCTGTCCAGAACCTTCAGGATGAACTTGTCCACAATGTGCTGACTGCAGCCGGCACACTGGGGGATCTCTACGGGGTGACACACACAACATAAATCCCCATCTTGTCATCACTTTTTAAAATGATCAAATCCATCAATATATGATGCTTTAAGGTAGCAAAATATTACAGGATTTGTCACTTTTCATTAATAGCATGAAATGAACACTTTAAGTATAAAGAGCCACATGATGATTCACTTCAATGGATGCTTTAAATCACAGGTGTCAAAGTCAAGGCCCCAAGCCAAATTTGGCCCCAACATTATTATATATGAAATAATATGCGTTAATAAAATGCTGAATATTTTATTACTAAATATATTTGTTCTTTCCATTTTGACATTAAAAATCATGTACTGCATGCAATTGAATATCTTTTCAAATTCAATATTAACATATTATATTATCATTTATTCCGAATATGTTTATATTTTTTATATACATTTTCATATATTATAGATTTTTTTGTAAAAATAAAGCTACTGTGCTTAAAATATCTGCTTGACTTATGATTTCAAAAGAAATTATCAATCAAATTGTAGACTGTAAAATTTACAATAGATTTTACCGTCAAATTCCGCCGACTGACTTTTTTTTTTTTTTACCGTTTAATCAACTTTGATACTGTTTTATTTTCCCACATACAATAAGACAGTGGTTCTCAACCTTTTTTCAGTGAACCTTTTTTTAATTCAAGTACCACCTAATCAGAGCATGCATTTTTGGTTGGAAAAAAGAGATAGAGAAGTAAAATACAGCACTATGTCATCAGTTCCTGATTTATTAAATTGTATAACAGTGCAAAATATTGCTCATTCGTAGTGGTCTTTTTTGAACTATTTGTTTTTTTCACAGTTTATGTGAAGTATTATTCAATAAATATATTTATTTAGGATTTTTTAATTGTTGCTATTTTTAGAATTTTTTTGAAAAATCTCACGTACCCCTTGACATACCTTCAAGTACCCCCAGGGGTACGTGTACCCCCATTTGAGAACCATTGCAATAAGACACTAAATCATTTAAAAAATAAAAAATAAATTTACGGTAAAAAAAACAACACACACAAACAAACTGGCAGCTCTGTAGCTTAAATTTTACGGCTTAAAAACAGTAGTATTGTTTCTCCATTCCATTCTATTTATTCCATTTTTATATGCTGTAAAAAAATAAAAAATAAAATAAAAAAAACACTGCTTTTACTGTATAATTCTGGTGAATGAGCTGCCAGTTTTTAAACAGTTTTTTTTAATTAAAAAAAAATATATATTATTTTATATATATTCATTCTTTGCATTGTTAAACGCGGCCCTCAGAGGACAACAATAACGGCGATAAAAACCAGTTCGACACCCCTGCTTTAAATGGACATAGGCCTCGCTATGACCCAGCAGAACCACGTGATTTCATCCAGCCAATCAGCATCAATATGAAAAATAACCACACAGTGAAACGTGAAATATTGATCGATTTTAATTAAATATCGCAGAATGTCAAAATTAAATCCCATTTAAATGACAGCTCAATAACGTTTCTGAATGTAAGAATTGTATTATTATTAGACTGTACAAAATATTTCATATTGATACACAAAATAGTTCCGGATCCTACAATATTAAATTGACGTTTTTGTTGATTCGGAATGACTCCAACACGGGATGGACTGACACGTGGGAGTCACTGTCCACGGTGCTGATGTGTCCCGTGTTCGATTTGACTTCATCGTATGACGTAATATAAGTGTGTATATGTGTGTGTGTATATATATATATATATATATATATATATATATATATATATATATATATATATATGTATGTATGGATGTATGTGCGTGCGTGCGTGCGTGCGCGCGCGCTTGTGTGTGCATGTAATATTTCCATTTAGTGTTTTTTTTTTTATTTTCAGGAAATTCCATGGAAACATTTTTTATGACGAATAAGAAAGGGAAAAGCAACAATAAAAAAAAAAACACAAATAAACAACAAATTGGCAGGAACCTACAACCGGAAGTACACTAAATCTAATACATTTGTGCAAATTATCCCTTAATTAAAAACAGTTGCAGTTATAATTTTATCACATTCTGTTGTTTTTGAATACCACTACACAACTATTTATATTATGAATCTAAAGTTCAGCCACTTCTAATTTTGCATCAATTCTCTCAGTCGTTGCGATAGAAAACGTTTAAAAACGTGCAGATGTAAAATATTCCTTTTCGTATGCTTGGGAAAGATGATTTATTTATTTATTTCTAACAGACGTTGAGAATATTTCCAAATGACACTTGTAGTAAATTAGCACCCTGTTATGGGACTTTAAATCAAATAGCATTTAGGCCACCTCATAACGAATGATCAACAAATGTTTCAATAGGCAAGACAAAATAAGAGATGCTGAGTTTCTCATCCGTTGCCATGACTACCCTCATCATTATCTCCATCATCATCATTTCATTGAGCCTTATCATCTTCATCACGTCCACAAATCACTCGTATCTCCAGCTCACTTATATGTATATTACACGTTTAGTTCCTTTAAGTAGTGGCCTAAAAATACAAAACCCCTTTTATTCCTAGAAAAAAACAAAACACGTTTTAAATCCACGCGTGCAGGATGTCGGCACTACGGGGGGGCTGAGGGGTTGGATCTTTATCCAATCTTTTAATCTGCTTCGATTTATACAATTAAATAGCATAATCCTACCTTATATTAGCTATTTAGATATTTCAAAAATATATATTTTTTTAACATTTATCATTTACCAATCGTAATTCACTGATGAACGCTTTTTTGTTGGTTATTTTCCTACCTTTATGTTGAAATAATTTGCAATATTTCTATATATGTTTTGTCCTAATTCATATAAAATGCAAGCATTTTATATTGATAGTGTGGGATTATGAATGAAATATATTCGTTATTAAAATAAGTAATATGCGTCTTTATGCAACACACGCACATGTTTATATTGTATATATAATAAACACAATAAAGCGTTCGATCGCCGTTTTCAACACTGAACATGTCGGAAGCCAAATTAATTAAAAAAATAATAAAAAAAAAGTTTAATATTTCAATTAGATTAAGATTATAATGTATATATATAAAGGCAGAAATATTCACGGCCTTTTGCTGCGTTCAGGTGCATCAGGAAAGATGCCTTCCTAATGTCCCGTGTCTGCGTGCCTGCCATCAGATAAACACGCAACTATTGCAAGAAAATGGTTCTTTAAAAAAAGTAAAAAAGGTTGATTGAAAAAAATGGTGTCTTACGTTGCAGTGGCACTCCCAGGATGTCCGGTAAACTCTTAACGGGACTCTCTGTGGGGAGGATCGCCGCACTTTGCATCATCGTGATCCGACACGCAACACGGTGGGCCCCCCTCTCCTGCCTCCTGGATCTTACACCGAGACGTGGGCGATCCTTGCTCTTATGTCCAACTGCGATGGCGTCCGGTCAGTGCCGTATCGGGTCGAGCCGCGCGGAGCTCTTATTTTTTTTTTAGGGGGGAGAGGATCAGACAGTCTTGCAGGGTCCATTCGGCGCTGCGGGCCGTGACGTCATCGTGGCAACAGGCTCCACGAGGACCAATAGGAGAGCTCCAATAAAAATAAAGGGGAGGGGGGGGGACAGTTATCGTTGTCATCGAAACTCCTCCTTCGAGCATCCTCGGGAGGAGGGGAGGCGGGACACTGAAATGGTGGAGCCCACAAATAGCCCACTGCAGTGTGTGTGGCCCCCAGTTCTTCTGGGGGCCACACTAACCCCAACCCTAACCCTAACCCCAGTTCTTCTGGGGGCCACACACACCGCAGTGGGCCACACTGAGGATGACCCACATGTTTCATATATACTGTATATACTTATCTATATATGGATATAGATAAATATGATTTTAAATGAACCTTCTTATTATTTAAGTAATTCTGAGGCTTTTTCAGTTCAGTTTCACTTTATTTGGATACGATTTTTTTTTGATGCATACGAGGTGGCGACACTCCAGGGTGTACCCCGCCTACTGCCCGAATGCAGCTGAGCGAGGCTCCAGCGCCCCCCCTTCCCCCACGACCCCAAAAGGGACAAGCGGTAGGAAATGGATGGATGGATACAATGTACTGCGTCACATATTTCCAGTTTTTTAATTACAGCATGTTCTAAAAGGAGTAGGAAGAAGCAAAACTTATTTAATCCTACCCCTCATACCATACAAACTAAAAAAAATACAATTCTGGGTTATTTTGATAACCCAATTTATGAGTTGCTGGTGTTGGGTTAAATTCCGAAGTTGTTTTTATGAATAGTAATCATTTTTTGGGGGTGATAAGGGTTTTATTTTAACTCTATTTCTGGGTTTTCTAAAATGATTAACCATTTTTGGGAAAAAATCTTTTTTTTTATTATTAAGGGAATTTTACAATGGATGAATCTCAAGATTATTTACAATCACCCAACAATAAGGTAGCATAACTCAATGTTTGGGTTAAAATAATTCAACCTAATAGTTTGGTTGGGAATAACACAAAATTCATTTATCACAACTCAACTTTTGGGTTAAACGATTTGACGCAAAAAGTTGGGCTGAAAAAATTTAACCCAGAATGTTGAGTTCAAATAACTCATACAAGGGGGTCGTCCTTTTCTGAACCAGCAGTTGGGTTAAAATTTGGTTATTTTTTTAACCCAACACTTTTTAGTGTAGCAATTGTATCCCATTTCCTTGGTCTCTGTAACAGAACAGTGACTACATAAATAATAAAATACCATAGTAAGTAAACAAATATTAAATAAAAGAAATAAAAAGGGTTCAAGATGTTCATCATAATTCTTGTTCTGTGTACTTTGTGAACACTTGGAGTTTGAACAGTCTCTTAAAGTGAATCATATTGATGCTTTGTTTGATTTCTTTCTTTAATCTGTTCCATAATTCAATTCCACATTGTCAAGGCGTGGATTTTGGTATGGTTTGTTTTCCTGTGGTGCAAAGCGACTGGATCGGACACGATGTGAAGGTAATGACATAATTAATCTTAACTCAGAAATATTACAAAAACAACGGGTATAAACAAAAGGCGCTCTCAGAGGAGGTTCAAAACTTGCCTATGAAAACTAAAACTTGCACTAAGGCAAAACTGTGGGCAACCAAAACACTTACTGTGACTGAAAAAGAGCATGGATAACAAGGGTGTGTAGGAGGTGAGTAGAAGGTGATGTCACCAGGCTGACTGCCTGGCAACTACCGGCTTAAATATTGCTGTAGTGCTTGATAACAGGTGCGTGAGTTCAAATGAAACAGGTGCGTGAGTCGTGAGGACAGGTGAACTGATTGGTAGGCTTAGAAAAAAAAAACAATGGAGTGAAAAAACACGAACTAATGGAGTCTTGAAGTAATCTAACACAACTAAACAAAACATGATCACAAAGACATGACACACATACTGACATACTAAAATGTTTTAAGTGTTGTATGAGCATACAAATGTTTTAGATTACATTTTACTCGAGTTACGTTTCTCCTCTTTCGTTGGTAAGAATTGTTGTACATTCTTGGGTAGCAGGTTATAGTTTGCTTTGTGCATCATTTTAGCTGTTTGCAAAAGCACATTTTTTCTTAAATTTAAGCAGAAATAAGTGTCATGTTGTTGCTTTCTTATATGCACACTGATTCATAATGAACATTGTTGTCCTATCCATCCATCCATTTTCTACCACTTGTCCCTTTCGGGGTCGCGGAGGGTGCTGGAGCCTATCTCAGCTGCATTCGGGCGGAAGGCAGTGTACACCCCGGCCAAGTCGCCCCCTCATCGCAGGGCCAACATAGATAGACGGACAACATTCACACTCACATCTCACATCAAAGAAGAAAATAAGTACATGTTTGGCTGTCCTATGTTTATTGAAAAATAGGAATCGATGTAAGTGGGATCTCGATGATGTCTCATACAATATTGAGATTCCACACTGAGATCCAACGATTTGGGGAAAAAAGCTTTTGTCAATGCAGCTCTTTGTGCTTGGAACATGCTCCAAAGAGACTGGAAGCTGACTGAATTGTTATCCTTAGATGTTTTTAAATCTAAACTGAGAGCATTTGAAGGAGCCTCAGTGATCCTTAACTGTTTGACTCATTTGAATGTGTAATGTGAACGTAATTGTACGTGGAACTATGCGGCCTTTTGGCCAGGACTCTCATGAAAAAGAGGTTTTTGATCTCAGTAGGATTTTTTTCATGGTTAGATTAAAAAAAATATATATTTTCTAACATTCGAAGTGAAATGCTCATCATTAGTCATTTTTCTTTCATCTTATTTTTAAGAAAAGTGTATAAGTATGTAACATGTGATGTACTATATAAAGCTAATTATATTTTGAAGCAATAGTAAGAATAAAATGGTGACATACTATACAATTAATCATATTTTCTTATTTTTAAGCAAAATATGGATTAGTATATGATCTATAAACCGCAACATTGATAATGTACTTGAGAAAATTATTCATATGTTCTTATTTTCATGCAATATTAGTATGGATTATTTTGGATGGGAGTATAAAATGGTGGCATTGATAATGTACGACAGAATTACTCATATTTTCTGATATTTATTACAAAATAACATCATATGAGTCCTATATGTCGATACTGCGGCATTCACGATGTTTGGTGTTTTCTAACAGGTATGAAGTATTGATGCTCAATACATTTTAAGCGATATCCGTGATCTAATGTATCTTTGTGAGTTTTACTAGAAACATGTGTTTTTGTAAGGTTTGCAAACACAAAAATGTGTTTTTTTACTCAACATGACAGGTAGCTGAGATAGGCTTCGTGACCCCAAAAGCGACAAGCGGTAAAAAAAATGGATGGATAACAATAATGTTCTTAGAATCCTGAGATAATGTGATTGAAGCAATGAAAACATATTCAAACATAACTCCTAAACAAATCATCTAATAATATGAGACTTTTTGCATTAATACTTGTATTAATGCATCTTTGTCAGTTTTACTAGAAACACGTGCTTTTGTAAGGTTTGCAAACATAATATATATATATTTTTTTTACTCAATATGACAGTAATGTTCTTAGAATCCTGAGTTAATGAATGAAGCAATAAAATAAATATTCAAACATAACTCCTAAACCAAACATGCAATATGTATAATAACGCCTGTATTAATGTATCTTTGTGAGTTTTACTGCATAGAAACATGCTTTTGTAAGGTTTGCAAACACAAAAAATATGTTTTACTCAGTATGACATTAATGTTCTTAGAATCCTGAGATATTGCGATTAAGCAAAAACACATTTTTTCAAGTATAACTCTTAAACAAACATGCAAAATAGCTAATAATGCCCGTATTAATGTATCTTTGTGAGTTTTACCAGAAACATGTGATTTTGTAAGGTTTGCAAACACAAACATTAGTTTTTTGACTCAATATGACAATGTTCTTAGAATCCTGAGATAATGATTGAAGCAATAAAAAAAAAAAAATCAAACATAACTCCTTAACCAAACATGCAAAATGTCTAATAACGCCTGTGTTATTGTATGTATGTGAGTTTTACTAGAAACATGTGCTTTTGTACAGTTTGCATACACAAAAATGTGTTTTTTACTCAATATGACAGTAATATTCTTAGAATCCTGAGATAATTCGAATGAAGAAACATTTTTTTTCAAGCATAACTCCTAAACCAAACATGCAATATGTCTAATAATGCCTATATTGATGTATTTTTGTGAGTTCTACAAGGAACACATGCTTTTGTAAGGTTTGTAAACAGAAAAAATAGTTTTTTATTCAATATGACTGTAATGTTCTTAGAATCCTGAGATACTGCGATTAAAGCAATAACAAATTGTTTCAAGCATAACTCTTCAACCAAACATACAAAATAGCTAATAATGCCTGTATTATTGTATATATGTGAATTTTACTAGAAACATGTGTTTCTTCAAAGTTTGCAAACAAAAAAACGTGTTTTTCACTAAACGTGACAGTAATGTTCTTAAAATCCTGAGATAATGTGAATGAAGCAATAAAAAAACATTTCAAGCATAACTCCTAAACCAAACATGCAATATGTCTGATAATGCCTGTATTATTGTATGTATGCGAGTTTTACTAGAAACATGTGCTTTTGTACAGTTTGCAAACAAAAAAATGTTTTTTTTACTCAATATGACAGTATTGTTGTTAGAATCCTGAGGTAATGCGATTGAAGCAATAAAAAATGGTTTCAATTAACTCCTAAACCAAACATGCAATATGTGTAATAATGCCTGTATTATTGTATCTTTGTGAGTTTTACTAGAAACATGTGCTTTTGTAAGGTTTGCAAACACAAAAACGTGTTTTTTTTACTCAATTTGACAGAAGTGTTTTTAGATAATGCGATTGAAGCAGTAAAAGAAATATTCAAGCATAACTCATAAACCAAACATAAAATGTGTCTAATAATGCTTTACGGTGCAATCTTATTTCTCTCCGTTTTGCACAATGCCAGGTGTGTATGTGAATGAAATGTCTCATATTTAAGGAAATTATACAATCATCGCAGACATTGATGGTGTACTGGCTACATTTGAATGGATACTATTAGACTCATCGCTGTATTTTTAGTTTTCGTCACGCATTAATTATGCTCCTGTATGTAAAAACCTGCACTGCAACAATGTAATGTGTGATAAATAAAAGTCTCTCCTATCGTAGTATGTTTTACAAATATTATATTTTACATTCCTTTGCTTTAAACACCATAATATTATAATTTTGGGCTACACAATTCATCTTATTTATTTGTAAGCAATATGTCTGCAAGTGCCTCAGATACTTTTTTTTTCAACTTTATCTGATCATATTACACTTTTCATCTATTTAGGAGAGTAATAAATAGATGTTGGACTATACATTGTGGTAGTGTAGAACAAGGGCCTCCAAAGTGTGGCCTGGGAGCCATTTATGGGCTCGGAGCCTATTGTTGCAAAAAAAAATAATAATCCAAATAACAGTACAAATGCAAAAATTTTAATTTTTTTTACAAAATAGAAAAATATCAAAATGGCCCCCGCATATTTTGTCTATTCAGTATGTGGCGCTTCATGGAAAAATGTAATTGTGCACAATATGGATCCTTGGGTGTACATAATTGATGTTCAGCAAGGATTACTGCATAGTTGCTGCTGTTCTCTATAACCCTTTCTCTTGTCTTATGTTAGGTTGAGGTGCCAATGACGTCACTACAAGAAGACAAGGTGCAGCATCATACTGACACATCTCATTTGTGGGCTGTCTCCTCAAAGAGACCCCCGAGCCCAGGAGGACTGTGAGTTCAACCTAGATGAACTCAATACTCGCTTCCAATTTACTTCAAGTGTGGAAGGAAAGAAAAGCAGGAGGAGGCATCTAACAATGTGCACGTCTGATGAAAAACAAATAATTTTCTTCAACAAACTCTAAGACTATATTGAAAAGTATATTACTGCAGGAATAATAATAATAATAATACGATCTGCATTATTGCAAACGATCGTTTGAAATTAAAATTTGCAGTTGTCCATCGCCCTGGAACGCAACACAGCCAAACATTGCCATTCTATTTGATGGATCTGCTGAAAACGACAGACTATTCATTATAAATGTCAAACTCCCCCCCCCCCCCTCCCCCCCCAGAACTAATATAAATGCAACAAATGTCGGAATGACGTGTCATATAATGCACACATAAATAAACATGGAAAAATTTTGAAAAAAAAAAAAAATTATAGAGCAGTGGTGTCCAGACATTTTCCACCAAAGGGCTGCATAATGAAAAGTAAAAGTTTAAGGAGGCATTTTATTTTGTTAAAAAAAAAAAGGACAAAAACTAACATATTGCATAAAAACAGAATAAATATATTTATATAAAAAAATGTGGCCTCGAGTTTTCTTAGCCCACAACATATTGTGGGAAAAACAGTAAAAATTAAAAAAGAAAAAAAAAAGGGTAAAAAACAGATGTTACATATAGACAGAATACATACATTTATATACAAAACTTAGTGTTATATATAGCTGACAGAGGGGTGTTATTAAATATTATAGGGGTGTCTAAAGTGGGGTCTCGACTTTTCTTAGCCCACAAAATATTCTTGGAAAAACGGTAAAAATGTAAAAAAAAAAGAATAAAAACAGACATGTTACATATAGACTGGCGCCTATCTCAGCTACAATCGGGCAGAAGGCGGGGTACACCCTGGATAAGTCGCCACCTCATCGCAGGGCCAACACAGATAGACAGACAACATTCACACTCACACACTAGGGCCAATTTAGTGTTGCCAATCAACCTATCCCCAGGTGCATGTCTTTGGAGGTGGGAGGAAGCCGGAGTACCCGGAGGGAACCCACGCATTCACGGGGAGAACATGCAAACTCCACACAGAAAGATCCCGAGCCTGGATTTGAACCCAGGACTGCAGGACCTTCGTATTGTGAGGCAGACGCACGAACCCCTCTGCCACCGTGAAGCCTTAGACAGAATTCATACATTTATATACAAAACTTAGTGTTATATATAGGTGACAAAGGGATGTTATTAAATATTACAGGGGTGTCCAAAGAGAGGTCTCGAGTTTTCTTAGCCCACAAAATATTGTCGGAAAAATTAAAAAATAAATAAATAAATAAAAAGAAAGGATAAAAACAGACATGTTACATATAGACAGAATACCTACATTTATATGCAAAACTTAGTGTTGTATATAGCTGACAAAGGGGTGTTATTAGATTTAGATTTTTAGATTTAGATTTATTGGTCCCCATGGGGAAATTCATTTTCACTGCCGTACATTTAAACATATAGACATTACACATCACAAAACAAAAATGACAAAAAGACATCATACATGAACAACACAGTTGTTAGTTATTACAGGGGTGTCTAATGTGGGGCCTCGACTTTTCTTAGCCCACAACATACTGTCGGGAAAACAGTAAATATAAAACTAATTTTTAAAAAAGAACAAAAAGTCAATGTAATGAGAAAAAGCTGAAAAGTTGATACTATCCATTCATCCATCAGTTCTTTACCGCTTGTCTCTTTCGGGGTCGCGGCGGTGCTGGAGCTTATCTCAGCTGATACTGGTAACAATTAACACAATTTGGTCACACATAACAACGTTGACTCATTTTTAGACTTAGACAAACTTTAATGATCCACAAGGGAAATTGTTCCACACAGTAGCTCAGTTACAGAGGATGGAAAGGGTAATGATGGAAAGGATAATGTACACAAGGGCACAAAAAGAGGGTGAAAACAAAAGATATAAAGTAGACAAAAAAATGTACCATAGTAGCAATATAAAAAATAACATGTATGTAATATCTACATATAATATATACTGATATAAATTTTTTTGTTTAGTCTTTATTTGAAGGGACAATGCACAGAAACATTAAGCTCAAAGACAGATATGTTCTGTACCAATTTATAGCTAAATAGCTCATTTCCATCTGCAGTCCCTGGCTACCTGAATTAAAGGGATACGAAAATCATGCAATAAAATTATGACAATAAAAGCATACCATATTATGTAATCACATTTAAAAAAGACACATACTTAATATACAATACAACCACACTTCATTTACATCATCACACAAAGACAATACATGCTCTTGTTCACATCTGTCATCATTTGTAAAAACAACCATGATTTTAACAGACACACTTCACAATTTACAACAAAAAAACTGTCATGGATAAATATCATACACATTAAGTTGATCTGTCAAACATAGTGTCCACCTTAGTGACCGTATGAGCAGCTTTGATTGCTCTAAAGCAAAGCATAATTATGTAATATATACAATACAAATTCCAATTACAATGTACAATATTACAGTGTATGTAACAGCTGCAGCAAAAAAAAAGGCAGCATAAAATAGAGAGTAGATCTAGCAGTAAATATATATTAGAAAGTCAAAGAATGTGGAGGAATTTTGATATTCAATATAATCACTTGCCATACAGCAATAGATTATCTTTGTTTATTACCTGATTGCTTCCATGTTAGTTACCTCTCTTTGTTTATAAGATCATCTATTGCTGTATGGCAAGTGATAATACTGAATATCAAAATTCCTCCACATTCTTTGACTTTCTATTTTACTTGATCAAATGTTCAGCTTTTTTCTCAAGACAGTATTTATTTTTGCTCTTACATTTTTACTGCTTTCGGGCCAACAAAACTGGAGCTGCGGGCCCCAAATGTCCCCCAGGGGCCACACTTTGGACATCCCCGTGTTAGCGGCGGGCAAGGTGTCATTTAACGAAAACAAACAGCAGTAAAGAAGGAAGCAGTAATTCACACTCCTTTTTGCCACCTGTGACCCCCACCTCTAATTACAGCTCTTTATTGACATCACATGAATACCCCAAATAATATCCATGTTGCCATACTTCATGCAATGATATTAAATTGTGCATTAATTATCTTTGCACAAAAGCTAGAATGCATCATTACTATGTTTCTCTCCAAGAAATAGCCTTATTATGCATGCGCAGTACGAATTTGGAGCTGAGTCTCAATTTAATTTGCAAGTGGTCGACAGTAGAGGTGCGGCACTCTTTCATCCATGATCCCGCACCCCTGGTGCAGGAAATGGATGACAAAGTTGTCAGTACAGAGAAAGCAGAAGAAGCCAAGATAAAGGTCATGCATCCCAATCTTGGAGCTAGACCGGGAGGTTCAGATTTTCTGAGAAAACGACTTCAGAAAGGGCTAAAGTATTTTGATTCTGGCGATTACAACATGGCCAAGGCCAAAATGAAGAATAAACACTTGCCATTAGCCCCAACAGAGAAGGCTCAGATCACAGGTGGTCACATCCCGACACCTCAGGACCTGCCTCAGAGAAAGACCTCTATTGCGACAAGCAAACTGGCTGAGCGATGAGTGTTTTTGTAGCTTTATTATAGCTCGGTATAGCTCGTTTGGTAGAGCGGCCGTGCCAGCAACTTGATGGTTCCAGGTTCGTTTCCCGCTTTGGCCATCCTGGTCGCTGCCGTTGTGTACTTGGGCAGGACGCTTTGCCCACCTGCTCCCAGGGCCACCCACACTGGTTTGGATGGAACTTCGATGTTGGGTTTCACTGTGTGGAGCGCTTTGAGTCACTAGAGAAAAGCGCTATATATAAATATATAATTCACTTATTGTCTTCTGACAGCTCCTGTCCATTTGGGTAATTAGTCGGAGGGATCACTCCAACAGTCCAAATGTTGTGACGTCACAAATTATATTTTCTCATTCCATAATTGAACATGACTCTGCGCGCGATAATTGGCTCATTGGGAGCAAATAACAAGGAAGTTCACGCACCTTGTCAACCACTGAGGGCTTTTTTCCCCCCACTACACACTTATGTCTAAACACACCATTATTACTATTGTTGTATCAATTATTATCATTTATTATTATTATTATTATTGTTAGCTTTAATGTGGTAATCTAATTACAAATTAAATATTACATTTTGTACACATATAGGCCTACCTATCTATCCATCCATTTTCTACCGCTTGGCCCTTTTGATGTTAACATATTGTTAAAAGTAGTATGCAGGTATATTTCTATGGGGTATATGAGTATGCATTTAAGCATAATACACACATGTGACTATTACTACAACAACGTCTGTAATAGTAGACTAGTACAACTTGCACTATAAATCATATGCACATACTTTACTATTACTGATAATTGTTATATGATAAATCAATGAATTCAAACAAATACCATTTACTTCACCACTAATAATAATAATAATAATGATAATGAAAATGAAAATTGTGAGAATTTAAGGAAACATGCATGCAGTATTACAATAAATAGAACAGTGGTCCCCAAACTCCGGCGTCCCAAGTTAAAAAAAAAAAAAAAAAAAAAAAAAAAAAAAATATATATATATATATATATATATATATATACACACACAAACCCTGTTTCCTTATGAGTTGGGAAATTGTGTTAGATGTAAATATAAACAGAATACAATGATTTGCAAATCATTTTGAGCCCATATTCAGTTGAATATGCTACAAAGACAACATATTTGATGTTCAAACTGATAAACATTTTTTTTTTGTGCAAATCATTAACTTTAGAATTTGATGCCAGCAACACGTGACAAAGAAGTTGGGAAAGGTGGCAATAAATACTGATACAGTTGAGGAATGCTCGTCAAACACTTATTTGGAAAGTCCCACAGGTGTGCAGGCTAATTGGGAACAGTTGGGTGCCATGATTGGGTATAAAAGCAGCTTCCATGAAATGCTAAGTAATTCACAAACAAGGATGGGGTGAGGGTCACCAATTTGTAAGCAAATTGCCGAACAGTTTTAGAACAACATTTCTCAATGAGCTATTGCAAGGAATTTAGGGATTTTACCATCTACGGTTGGAAAATCATCAAAAGGTTCAGAGAATCTGGAGAAATCACTGCATGTAAGCGATGATATTACGGACCGTTGATCCCTCAAGCGGTACTGCATCAAAAACCGACATCGGTGTGTAAAGGATATCACCACATGGGATCAGGAACACTTCATAAAACCACTGTCAGTAACTACAGTTGGTCGCTACATCTGTAAGTGCAACTTAAAACTCTACTATGCAAAGCGTAAGCCATTTATCAACAACACCCAGGAACGGCCTGAGCTCATCTAAAATGGACTGATGCAAAGTGGAAAAGTGTTCTGTGGTCTGACGAGTCCACATTTCAAATTATATTTGGAAACTGTTGACGTGGTGTCCTCCGGAACAAAGAGGAGAATAACCATCCGGATTGTTATAGGCGCAATGTTCAACAGCCAGCATCTGTGATGGTA
Source organism: Nerophis ophidion (assembly GCF_033978795.1). Taxonomy (NCBI): domain Eukaryota; kingdom Metazoa; phylum Chordata; class Actinopteri; order Syngnathiformes; family Syngnathidae; genus Nerophis; species Nerophis ophidion. The sequence continues at coordinate 18,151,626 of NC_084636.1, forward strand.
TGGGGGTGTATTAGTCCCCAAGGCATGGGTAACTTACACATCTGTGAAGGCACCAATAATGCTGAATGGTCCATACAGGTTTTGGAGCAACATATGTTGTCATCCAAGCAACGTGATCATGGACGCCCCTGCTTATTTCAGCAAGACAATGCCAAGCCACGTGTTGCAACAGCGTGGCTTCGTAGTCAAAGAGTGCGGGTACTTTCCTGTCCCCCCTGCAGTCCAGACATGTCTCCCATCCAAAATGAAGCGTAAAATTCGACAACAAGAACCTGGACTGTTGAACAACTTAAGCTGTGCATCAAGCAAGAAAGGGAAAGAATTCCACTTTCAAAGCTTCAACAATCAGTTTCCTCAGTTCACAAACGTTTGAGTGTTGTTAAAAGAAACGGTGATGTAACACAGTGGTGAACATGCCCTTTCCCAACTACTTTGGCACGTGTTGCAGCAATGAAATTCTAAGGTAATTATTATTTGCAACAAAAAAAAAAGTTTATGAGTTTGAACATCAAATATGTTGTCTTTGTAGTGCATTCAACTAAATATGGGTTGAAAAGGATTTGCAAATCATTGTATTCCGTTTATATTTACATCTAACACAATTTTCCAACTCATATGGAAACGGGGTTTGTATATACACACGTTTTTTTTTTTTTTTACATTCGTCCTTTCTAACCCATTTTCTACCGCTTGTTACTCTCGGTGTCTCCTAGCCGCTCAGGCAAATCATATTGTCTATCGCGCTCTGAATATATATTATATATATATATATATATATATATATATATATATATATATATATATATATATATATATATATATATATATTTGTGGCAGCTTTGGGGTACCTTGAAGACTGCCAGCAACTTTCAATTTGTCGACAAACCAGAGCAACACTTACTTCAATCAGCAGATGTCCTGTAGTCATAATTCCGAATAGGTGGATATCTTCACGTCCTCGACAGAAAAGGGTCGGCAGGCACGCGGCAACCGCTTCGTCACGACAGCAGGTTCCCCCAAACCCAAGATCTTGTCAATTTTGTTGAGGCCAGTTAAATAGTTCCAATGTTTAGATATGGAGAGCAGTGCAAAAAGAGGCAACAAGAAAGTTAAGACAAGACAAAGAAGCAAGCAGGAGAGACAAGGGAGAGGAACTTTATTACGATCCAGTAATGTAAGAAATATTACATTTTATTGAATAATTTGAATAATAGAAAGGGAAAGTGCTTATCAATAAATCTGTATTAATAATAATGTTAATAATGTAATGTTAATTCACTTGGCATGGACTTAGGTTTGAATTGTTTTTCACCATGAAACAACAACAAAATGAAAAAAAAAAAAAAAAAGGCCTCTCAGTTGCCAGAATTTTAACGTTAAAACACAGTGGTACCATGTTTCCATTTGTAGAATGTGGGGGTTGCCCTCCAGTGGGTTCTTCAAACCACTATGAGTCCAGTTTAGATTCACAATGACGTCTATTTTTCCAGATATAGTCTTTCGGTGGCTTTTCAGCAATTGTCTTTGTCTCTTGTTCTCACTCCGACTGTCCTTCAGCTCCGACTCCCACTCCAACAACTCTCTCCTCCCGGCTGCTGCCTTTTAACAGAGCGACAGGTGATTAGATAACCAGGCCCAGGTGGGCCATCTACGCACCTGTCGCTGATTTCGAAACCAGTCCTGGCACACCCCGCTTCGCTGCAGGCCACGTCCCCCTCCACATAGACATTTGCTATAAAAAAATAACCCCACTTCAAATTCTATGGTCAAATGATGACGCCTGAGCTGGCTGTCTGCTGAGACCATAAAAAAAAATTATATTACTGTGATGATCCAAGGCCCGGATCATGCTTTGCTTTAGTTTAAGACTCCCTTAGTTCTGTTTCAGCACCCCCAGGTGTGTGTTTCTTGGTTGTCATGGGTGATGATTATTTTCACCTGCCTCTGATTAGTGTTCAGGACGCTCACCTGCTCCCGGGCACTAATCAGAGGTCTGATTTACACTCAGCCTGGCTGTTTTGTTTGCTTCCATGCAACACGTTACCTCGTTACCTTTTCGATTCCTATGCTTGTTTTCCTTTTGCTAAGCTTTAGCTTTTCTCTTCGTGCAATTGGCGTGCGTTGCTCTTGCATGTATCCTGTCCGATTTATGGACATCAAATAATTTCCTTACCTGCACTTTGCCTCCAGAGTTCCTGCTGCATCTTGGGAGAACGATCCGCTCAGTAAAATGCTGCAATGACCCAGGCTGACCCTTGCTTTTAATAGGCTGAATATAGAAACCGAGAGGGCTTATATTTGGATGTGATATACACCAAAACAATATATTAACCTTCTTTTCTTCATAATTTATTCACCCTCTGCCTCCTCCTCCTTCTTCTCCACTCCCGTCCACAGCGGGAAGCTTTATAGTATTATTAAAGTCAGAAAGAGAGACGAGAGAAAAATGCATCAAGGTTGGGTCCTGCATCCTAATATCAATAGCAGAGAGGCTCATAAAAATGGAGGTAGGGCTGGCGGTGCTGAAGAGCTGCTATAAAAGCTTACATCTTCTAATTTATGGAAGACAACAACAAGGCCAGCAAGGTAAAGTCGCTTCCCTTCCGCCTGCGCTCGGGGGAATATTTGCCGATGTAAAGAAAAGTTTAGGCGGCAAACTTTTTTCCATCATGACTCCAATGTACTGTATGTACTGTACATTGAGATGGAATTATGAACTAATTAGGAAAGGGAAATCTCTGCCAAATTACAAAACCCAAAACCAGTGAAGTTGGCACCTTGTGTCCATGGTAAACAAAAACAGAATACAGTGATTTGCAAATCGTTTTCAACTTGTATTCAATTGAATTGACTGCAAAGACAATATATTTATTGTTTGAACTGAGAAACACCTTTTTTGTGTGTGCAAATAATAACTTAGAATTATTTGGCTTTTGAACGTTGTGCCTATAACAGGTCGGATGGTTCCTTTCCTCTTTGGTCAGGAGGACACGATGTCCACAGTTTCCAAAAACATTTTGAAATGCGGACTTGTCAGACCACAGAACAATTTTCCACTTTGCATCAGTCCGTATTAGATGAGCTCGGGGCCAGCGAAACCTGCTGCGTTTCTGGGTGTTGTTGATAAATGGCTTTGGCTTTGCATAGTAGAGTTTTAACTTGCACTTACAGATGTAGCGACAAATTGCAGTTACTGACAGTAGTTTTCAGAACATTCATACACTAGAGCCAATTTTAGTGTTGCCAATCAACTTATCCCTGTGATGACTTGGACTTTGGTGTGGATTGTTTTCCCGTGGTGCAAATCGACTGGACCAGACATGGCATGAAGTTAATGACATATTTTAAACTTAACTCAAAAAAGGAACTGTCATGGTCTACGTCTGGTTTTGTTTCTGTTTTGTTATCATCCTGTGTTGTATTCGACGTTTTTGGTTCCCGGTGGCACTTCCTGTTTGGTTTCTGTTGTCATGGTTACTCATTTAGTGTCACCTGTTTCTTGTTTGTCGTCATGCACCTGATTTGATTAATTATCTCCTTATTTAAGACCGCCCTTGTTTGTCATTCGTTCTCGGACTATAGTTTGCCTCACGAAACAGATGACGTCGCATTCCCGCATTGTGGTAAAGTACTTTTGTTATTCGATTAGCTTCCAGGCTATTTTGTTTATTTCCTTGTCCTTAGTTTACATACTAGCGCTTTCTGTTCTTTCTAGCTCCTATGCTAAGTTCTGTTGGTTTGTCTATAGTGCCTTGTGCAAGTGTTTTTGTTATTAGTTTGTTTTTGTTGTCAATCAATCAATCAATCAATGTTTACTTATATAGCCCTAAATCACTAGTGTCTCAAAGGGCTGCACAGACCACCACGACATCCTCGGTAGGCCCACATAAGGGCAAGGAAAACTCACACCCAGTGGGACATTGGTGACAATAATGACCCAGTGGGACGTCGGTGACAATGATGACTATGAGAACCTTAGAGAGGAGGAAAGCAATGGATGTCGAGCGGGTCTAACATGATACTGTGAAAGTTCAATCTACAATGGATACAACACAGTCGCGAGAGTCCAGTCCAAAGAGGATCCAAGACACAGCAGCGAGAGTCCCGTTCACAGCGGAGCCAGCAGGAAACCATCCCAAGCGTAGGCGGACCAGCAGCGCAGAGATGTCCCCAGCCGATACACAGGCGAGCAGTACATGGCCACCGGATCGGACCGGATCCCCTCCACACGGGAGAGTGGGACATAGAAGAAAAAGAAAAGAAACGGCAGATCAACTGGTCTAAAAAGGGAGTCTATTTAAAGGCTAGAGTATACAAATGAGTTTTAAGGTGAGACTTAAATGCTTCTACTGAGGTGGCATCTCGAACTGTTACCGGGAGGGCATTCCAGAGTACTGGAGCCCGAACGGAAAATGCTCTGTAGCCCGCAGACTTTTTTTGGGCTTTGGGAATCACTAATAAGCCGGAGTCCTTTGAACGCAGATTTCTTGCCGGGACATATGGTACAATACAATCGGCAAGATAAGATGGAGCTAGACCGTGTAGTATTTTATACGTAAGTAGTAAAACCTTAAAGTCACATCTTAAGTTCACAGGAAGCCAGTGCAGGTGAGCCAGTATAGGCGTAATGTGATCAAACTTTCTTGTTCTTGTCAAAAGTCTAGCAGCCGCATTTTGTACCAACTGTAATCTTTTAATGCTAGACATGGGGAGACCCGAAAATAATACGTTACAGTAGTCGAGGCGAGACGTAACAAACGCATGGATAATGATCTCAGCGTCCTTAGTGGACAGAATGGAGCGAATTTTAGCGATGTTACGGAGATGAAAGAAGGCCGTTTTAGTAACGCTTTTAATGTGTGCCTCAAAGGAGAGAGTTGGGTCGAAGATAATACCCAGATTCTTTACCGTGTCGCCTTGTTTAATTGTTTGGTTGTCAAATGTTAGAGTTGTATTATTAAATAGAGTTCGGTGTCTAGCAGGACCGATAATCAGCATTTCCGTTTTTTTGGCGTTGAGTTGCAAAAAGTTAGCGGACATCCATTGTTTAATTTCATTAAGACACGCCTCCAGCTGACTACAATCCGGCGTGTTTGTTGATTTGTTTGTCAGAAATATATCATCATTCCTACTTTTACGCTGTGTTCCATCTCCGCTTCACCACGAGAACGCAAACACACGCCACGATGCCACCCAGACGTCACAGGAACAAACGAAAGGCGCTCACAGAGGAGGTACAAAAACTTGGCTATGAAACAAAACTATTACTACAACATAAACTATGGTCATAAAACAAAACTTGCAAACTATGGCATGAATAACAAAACTTACGGAGAACGAGAAAAGAGCATGGATCATCAGCATGGAGCAAGGGTGTGTAGAGGATGATAGAGGGTGATGTCACCAGGCTGACTGCCTGGCAACTACAGGCTTAAATAGGGGCAGTGATGACAGGTGCGTGAGTCCAGACAAATCAGGTGCGTGAGTCGTGAACACATAACAGGTGAAAACTGATGGGTTGACATGGTGACAAAACAAACAAGAGTGCCCAATGAATCCAAAACAAAACAGAACGTGACCACAAAACATGACAATCCCCAGGTGCATGTCTTTGGAGGTGGGAGGTCGCCGGAGTTCCCGGAGGGAATCCACGCCGTCACGGGGAGAAAATGCAAACTCCACACAGAAAAATCCCAAACCCGGGATTGAACCCAGGACTACTCAGACATAGCATGGTTATCGTGACCAAAATGATCACCATTACCATTATTATCTTGGTATTGTTGAATGTGCTCAAAACTTCTTAAACGCACACTGAAATCTTTTGACTAAGTATTTATTTTTTAAATAACTGAAATAAATAGGCACGCTGTTATAAAACCCACTGTTTTGCATGTTTTGTGTTTGTTATGCTTCACTGAAATTGTCTTAGTATTTTATCTGTTTTAATGGCAAAGCTGTTATTGTTTTAATAATGGTTTGGACTTTAAGATTTATAAAAAATTAAAAGTGCATAACAAAATCTATTATTATTTATTATTACTGGCAGACGTTGCGGCATCCTACTCTGTTCAGCGGTCCTCGAACGCACCTTAAAAACACCTTCGTCTCAGACTCACTACTCTTGAGTACAGAACGATCACTCTGGTCGAAGTGAGCAGACAGCGGTGTGTTCGTACAAGTTTAGATTGGGGGTATTTAGTTTTTTAATGCGGAAAGACGTCTTAAGTTTCTTGATTTCATGTTAGCGTTTAAGCGAGCGAGCTGGTACCAGTCAGTCCGTGAGGTCATAAAAGTGCAGTTGACATTTAATTTTAAAACGTTAATACAAACCGTCTGGAGTTTTACCGCGGTTATCATTATTAGCGTTTATCGTTACATCCCTAGTGTGTAGCATTTCCTTTAATTCTACGGTGATAATAGTACATGGATGAAATCTAGTTCATTTTCCGCCATGGTGGTGAATCTGTTTTCAGTGTGAGTAGATGTCGTGCTTGACATGTCTTTATTTAATACATATTTTTGGAGAAAACCCCCATTACAAATCCTGCTCCTCACGACAAATCCTGGGTTTGGATCCGTGCACCGTGTCCTCAGAGTGAACCGCACCCCCGTCAGACTTGGCAGCGGACGCTGCAGCAATAACAGCAAATGGCTGCCAGCTTCCTCATCATTAGTAATCATTAGTTTGCAGCTCAAGAGGCTCAAGTGTCAATCCTCGGCCTTGCACAGGTAACGTTTAAACAGATTAACAGATCACTCGCGCGTAGGAAAAGTGCTTAAGGACAAGCCAAGACTGCATGAGGGTACTTAGGGGACGACACGTCACCACGATGACCAACATTAAATCACAGGGGCGTAGTAGGCCTAAGTATTTATTAAAAACAAGGCAGAGGTTTTATTTAACAAGTATATTTGATATTGTTGGCCACAGTCACATCAAACATGCAGTTTTAAAATTAACACTGTGTTTGAAAATAAGAAAATACACCACTAAACTTGTATTAAGTGATTCTTCATCGTACCACTACATCAGGGGTGTCAAACTCATTTTAGCTCAGGGGCCGTGTGAAAATAACAGTTTTGCACACGCGGGCTGGACTATTAAAATCACGGCATTAAAACTAAAGAATGAAGACAATTTCACATACTGAAAATATTACAATAAAAATATAGAAAAAAAGCGGTAAAGTTTAGATCCATGAAGGAAAGAAGAAAGTGAATGAATGTTTATAACTGAAGACATTCACATATGCATAAAAATTAGTTTTCTTTTGTATCATTATTTTTGATTAATTAAAGGCCTACTGAAACCCACTACTACCCACCACGCAGTCTGATAGTTTATACATCAATGATGAAATATTAAAATTGCAACACATGCCAATACGGCCTTTTTAGTTTACTAAATTGCAATTTTAAATTTCCCGGGAGTTTTTTCTTGAAAACTTCGCGTACTGATGACGTGTACGCTTGACGTCATGGGCTGTTAGGAAATATGAGCGCTGCGCACACACACACAGCTAAAAGTTGTCTGCTTTAACCAAATAATTACACAGTATTTTGGAGATCTGTGTTGCTGAATCCTTTGCAATTTGTTCAATTAATATTGGAGAAGTCAAAGTAGAAAGATGGAGTTGGGAAGCTTTAGCCTTTAGCCACACAAACACACGGTGATTCCTTGTTTAAAATTCACAGAGGTGAAACTTTACTATGGATCACAGCGAACATGGATCCCAACAGAATGTCTCAACCAGCCGGTTTCGGTGAGAAAATTGTGGTAAAAAGTCACTTCTTACCGGAGATCAGCTGAGCTTGCCCCGTCCATAAAGCTGCCGTCGACTTCCCTGAGACATTGGCGTCAAGAAACCCGTGGACACACACCTCCGACTATCAGGTACTGTTAAACTCACTAAAACACTAGCAACACAATAGAAAGATAAGGGATTTTCCACAATTATCCTAGTAAATGTGTCTAAAAACATCTGAATCCGTCCCAATGCAATCGGGGTTTTTTTTTCTAGTCTATCGCTATCAATGTCTTCAAGCACAAATCTTTCATCCTCGCTCAAATTAATGGGAAAATTGTTGTTTTCTCGGTCCAAATAGCTGTTTTTGTTGGAGGCTCACATTAAAAATAATGTGAATATGTGAGGAGCCCCCACACGTGTGACGTCATCGTCTGCGACTTCCGGTAGAGGCAGGGCTTTTTATCGTGGATGTTCTTTACTAAATCCTTTCAGCAAAAATATGGCAATAGCGCGAAATGATCAAGTATGACACAAAGAATGGACCTTCTATCCCCGTTTGAATAGGAAAATCTCATTTCAGTAGGCCTTTAAGTAATGTTTATCGGAACCTTTTTCTAAAACACAATATATAGAATGTGAGACATTTATCATTTGTTTTCAAAACGGTTACAAAAAATTGGGACCTCATTTTTTTTTTTACTTGATGGGGTCCCCTGGACCTCATTTTGAAAATTCCTAGAGCCAACACTGATGCAGTATTGGTGCGTGCAAAACAGCAGCAGGCGGCTGTGGCCTGCGGGCTGGTTGTAATACTAATCAAATATCCATACTTGCCAAACCTCCCGATTTTCCTGGGAGACTCACAAATTTCAGTGTCCCTCCCGAAAATCTCCATTCTCCCGAATTTCCACCCGGCCAACAATATTGGGGGCGTGCCTTAAGGCACTGCCTTTAGCGTCCTCTCTCACCTGAAAAGGAGACTATTATATATGTCGCCCTTATCCATAGGTATATCTACAACCCATAAAGTAGGCAGGCACGGAGCTACTTCTCAGCGTGTGTTTATTCCAGCCGGCACGTTAATACACTGACACACAACATCCGGATTCCCATCATGCATTGCTTCAAAACTACAGCAAGTAGTAATGTCCAAAAACATGTTTGAGACGAAGCAGAAGAACGAAGAAGAGACATGGCGACGACGGGTAAGAAGAAGTACGCTTGCAAGTTCCAAAATGATTGGAAAAAATAATTTCAGTTCATCCAGGACAGCTCGAAGGAGAAGGTGTATGCTGCCTGCAAATTTTGTAGATCTGACTTCTCCATTGAACACGGTGGCCGAACAGATACATTCATTCCTCATTTATGAATGGATTATATACATATATATATATATATATATATACACACACACACACACACACACACACACACACACACACACACACACAGTGGGGCAAAAAAGTATTTAGTCAGCCACCGATTGTGCAAGTTCTCCCACTTAAAATGATGACAGAGGTCTGTAATTTTCATCATAGGTACAGTTTAACTGTGAGAGACAGAATGTGAAAAAAAATCCAGAAATTCACATTGTAGGAATTTTAAAGAATCTATTTGTAAATTATGGTGGAAAATAAGTATTTGGTCAACCATTCAAAGCTCTCACTGATGGAAGGAGGTTTTGGCTCAAACTCTCACGATACATGGCCCCATTCATTCTTTCCTTAACACGGATCAATCGTCCTGTCCCGTTAGCAGAAAAACAGCCCCAAAGCATGATGTTTCCACCCCCATGCTTCACAGTAGGTATGGTGTTCTTGGGATGCAACTCAGTATTCTTCCTTCAAACACGACAAGTTGAGTTTATACCAAAATGGATACATGGATGATACAGCAGAGGATTGGGAGAATGCCATGTGGTCAGATGAAACCAAAATAGAGATGGACGTACATTGCATCCGGTCTCCCCTTTTTGGGGAGACCGGATGCAATGTACGTCCAGTGGATTTACCATAATATTGTGAAAGTCCAGTCCATAGTGGATCTAACATTATAGTGAGAGTCCAAAACAAATATCATACCAGGGGCCATAGATCATTTATTTGTGGGCTGGACGTTGACTTTGACACCCCTGCACAATATGAGAGCCTGCATACATTTCATTTTTCATTTCATTTATTTTGTCACAGTTAGTTGGTGTTGAACCCCAAGATGCAGAGACGGAGGCAGGCATAGATTATGAAAACATGATTTAATTAAAACTAAACAAGAAAAAACAGAAAGCACGCACGTAGGCGGAATAACAAACTAAGGGAGGTAGCACTGGAAGCTAGAAAACAAAAAGTAACTTTAGCATGGAAACTGGTGGATAGCAAACAGAAAAACTGGAAATAACTAATGCTAACAGAAACAGCTTACCGCTACGACGACCAGGACAAAATGTAGCAAGACAGGTAGTAGCTGTAACAAAACGACATGACAGGTAGCACGACAAGAGTGACATGTGGCAACGACAATACAATGATCCAGCAACTGACACAAGACAAAGCAGGTACAAATAGGAGCGAGCTGATTGGCAACAGGTGTGGCCAGGTGCCAATCAACTGCAGCTGAGGAGGAACACAGCATTCAGGGAACAAGACAGGAAGCTGACAAAATAAGAGCACTAGACAGGAACTAAAGACAGGAGATACTAAACACTGAGGAAACAGACAAATGCAGAGGAAAAAACTAAAACAGACAAACTGTCAGGGGAAAGCCTGACATATTTCAGGCAATGACAGAAAAAGTACAAGGTAGACAACACATAATATCAATTCAGAGTTAAGAAACGAGCTCCACCAGCATTGAAGCGAGGTATTACAACTGTTTCACTACTAGCAAGCAGCAAGTGTGACATCATCACATCGACACGCCCATTTTCCTTAAATCAAAGACAAAACGGTGGAGTCCAACCTGGTGCCAGAAGCGACCAGGTGTGTCTGGGGGTAAGGGGGGGGGGGGGGGGGGGGGTCCACTTCAACGTGAGCAGCTGTAAAGTGCCGCCATTAATCAGCCTCTTGCCGCTGCTGTGTAAGTCAAGTGGAGCGTTCCTCCAGCCATCACGCAGCTCATGCTGAAGAATTGGATGAGTGTGTTTGTGTTTTCACTTCAACACAATTCAATCCAATGTTCCAGGAAACACAAAGCTCAAGATCACAAACGCCTGCAACCCCCCACCTACCCCCCTTCAGATGAGTTTGTTGTAATCCCACCAACATCAAGACCGTCATCCATTTATCCCCTCGTGCACCCTTTCATCCACCTCGCCCTGTCTTCTGTCCAAAGGGGAGGGGCCCTAGCGGGGCCCCAGCGGAGTCCACCTCCAAGTGTGTGTGAAGGGAAGAAGGCCCATGAAAGCCGATTGCGTTTTAATAAAGTTTATTATGTGCAGGGGCAGCTAATCCTTAAGGGTAATCTCTCCCCCTAAAGGAAAGCTGGATTACTCACTTGCTTTAATCCCAATGAAATTGTTAGGATTTAGCCTGTGCTGCGCAGCAGATGGCAACAGGCTTTTTCCTTCAACCTTGTCATCGTTTAAACCCCCCCCACACCCCGGTTCAGCCATTTTTCTCGCTTTACTTCCTACTGCAACATCCGACAAGAAAGAAAAGTTCTGAAAATACTTTTTAAAGGCCCACTGAAATGAGATTTTCTTATTTAAACGGGGATAGCAGGTCCATTCTATGTGTCATACTTAATCATTTCGTGATATTGCCATATTTTTGCTGAAAGGATTTAGTAGAGAACATTGACGATAAAGTTTGAAACTTTTGGTCGCTAATAAAAAAGCCTTGCTTTTACCGGAAGTCGCAGACGATGACGTCACAAGGGTGAGGGCTCCTCACGTCCTCACATTGTTTTTTATGGGAGCCTCCAGCAGCAAGAGCTATTCGGACCGAGAAAACGACAATGTCCTCATTCATTTGAGCAAGGATGAAAGATTCGTGGATGATGATATTGATAGCGAAGGACTAGAAAAAAAAAAAAAAGGGTGATTGCATTGGGACGCATTCAGATGTTCGACATTTGCTAGGATAATTCTGGGAAATCCCTTATCTTTCTATTGTGTTGCTAGTGTTTTAGTGAGATCATATAGTACCTGATAGTCGGAGGGGTGTGTCCACGGGTGTCTTGAGGCCAGTGTCTGAGGGAAGTCGACAGCAGATTCAAGGACAGCGCAAACTCTACAGATCTCCGGTAAGAGGCGACTTTTTAACACAATTTTCTCACCGAAACCTGCCGGTTGACAAGTGGTCGGGATCCATGTTCGCTTGACCGCTGTGATCCATAGTAAAGCTTCACCTCCGGGAATTTTAAACAAGGAAACACCGTGTGTTTGTGTGGCTAAAGGCTTAAAGCTTCCCACCTCCATCTTTCTACTTTGACTTCTCTATTAATAATTGAACAAATTGCAAAAGATTCAGCAACACAGATGTCCAGAATACTGTGTAATTGCGCGATGAAAAGAGACGACTTTTTGCCGTAAGTGGTGCTGCGCTAATATTTCCTGACAGTCCGTGACGTCACGCGCACGCGTCATCATTCCGCGACGTTTTCAACAAGAAACTCTGCGGGAAATTTAAAATTGTAATTTAGTAAACTAAAAAGGCCGTATTGGCATGTGTTGCAATGTTAATATTTCATCATTGATATATAAACTATCAGACTGCGTGGTCGGTAGTAGTGGGTTTCAGAAGGCCTTTAATGTCACATTAGCCAATATAATATGGATGAAGCCCTCTCTTTCAAAGTAACTGGCCTGACCAACAACATGTGTGGACTTCCTTTCCAAAACAAAGGAATTCATTAATAAACATACAGTACAGGCTAAAAGTTTGGACACACCTTCTCATTCAATGTGTTTTCTTTATTTTCATGACTATTTACATTGTAAATTGTCACTGAAGGCATCAAAATTATGAATGAACACATAAGTTAAAGTTAAAGTACCAATGATTGTCAAACACACACTAGGTGTGGTGAAATGTGTCCTCTGCATTTGACCCATCCCCTTGTTCACCCCCTGGGAGGTGAGGGGAGCAGTGGGCAGCAGCGCTGATTTGTGTTTACAACATTAAATATTATATACGTACTATGCAAATATAAAAAAACTTGTGAAAAATTAGTTAACATTTTACAAGAAAAATGTCACAGTTTCACAAGAAAAAATTGGAATTTTAACAGTATTATAATAAAAGTTGTCATTTTAATCAACACAATCCATATTTTACAAGAAAAACCTAACAATATTAAAAGTTGGAATTGCATTCAATAACTGTCGCAATTATACAAGGAAAGCTTAACCTTTTGGCAATTTTATGAAGAGTTGTAATTTATTTGACAAAAGGCACTATTTGATTAAAAAACTTAAACATTTTGGCAATATTATGATAATAATCGAAATTTTTACTTGGCAAAATTATGACTTAAATCCTGCGATGAGGTGGCGATTTGTCCAGGGTGTACACTGCCTTTCAACCGATTGTAGCTGAGATAGGCACCAGCGCCCCCCGAGACCCCAAAGGGAATAAGCGGTAGAAAATGGATGGATGGATCACGTAAATCATAATTTTACTCAAAAAAATTCACTATTTTACAAGAACAAAAAAATTGGCAATATTGTGATAAAAGTCAGAATTTTTATATGACATGACAATTTTGCATAAAAATACATAATTTTACATAAAAAAGTAATAATTTTATGAGAAAATATTGCAATTTTACAAAAACAAAAAGAATATGAGAAATTGTTCCTAATTTTATAAGAAAAAGGCGACACATCGTGAGAAAAAGATTGCTTTTAGTACGTTAACTTATTTTTGGAATTTTTTGCCTGTAATTGTTTTTTAATTTTTATTTACTTCAAGTTAATAAAATCTATTAATTTTTTAAAATTAATTTTGGCCAAAGGGTGCGCATTTCAATTTCTTACACACACTTGTTATTTCATATGTTGACCAAAGGGAGAGCACTTTTAAAACTGACACAGTCAATTTTAAAAATCCCTCCTTTTTGGGACCACCCTAATTTTGATAGATTTCATCACCAAGGGTGCAAATGTGTCCTCTGCATTTGACCCATCCCCTTGTTCACCCCCTGGGAAGTGAGGGGAGCAGTGGGCAGCAGCGGTGCCGCGCCCGGGAATTAATTATGGTGATTTAACCCCGAATTCCAACCCTTGATGCTGACTGCTAAGCAGAGAGGTAATGGGTCCCATTTTTACAGTCTTTGGTATGACTCGGCTGGGATTTGAACTCACAACCTACCAATCTCAGGGCGGACACTCTAACCACTAGGCCACTGAGTAGGTGGACACATGTGGAGTTATGTACTTAACAAAAAAATTGTATAAAATATTTTATATTGTAGTTTCTTCAAAATAGCCACCCTTTGCTCTGATTATTTTTCACACACTCTTGGCATTCTCTCGATGAGCTTCAAGAGGTAGTCACCTGAAATGGTTTTTACTCCACAGGTGTGCTTGAAGCTCATTGAGAGAATGCCAAGAGTGTGCAAAGCAATAATCAGAGCAAAGGGTGGCTATTTTGAAGAAACTAGGATAAAAAACATGTTTTTAGGTATTTTACCTTTTTATGGTGAAATCTACAATGTAAATGGTTGTGAAAAAAGAAAACGTATTGAATGAGGTGTGTCCAAACACATGGCCTGTACTGTGTGTGTGTGTATATATATATAAATATATATATATATATATATACACATACATACACATATATATATATATATATACATATATACATATATATATATATATATATATATATATATGTGTATACATACATACATATATATATATATATATATATATATATATCAATGAATCAATGTTTACTTATATAGCCCTAAATCACTAGTGTCTCAAAGGGCTGCACAAACCACCACGACATCCTCGGTAGGAAAACTCACACCCAGTGGGACATTGGTGACAATAATGACCCAGTGGGACGTCGGTGACAATGATGACTATGAGATCCTTAGAGAGGAGGAAAGCAATGGATGTCGAGCGGATCTAACATGATACTGTGAAAGTTCAATCCACAATGGATACAACACAGTCGCGAGAGTCCAGTCCAAAGAGGATCCAAGACACAGCAGCGAGAGTCCCGTTCACAGCGGAGCCAGCAGGAAACCATCCCAAGCGTAGGCGGACCAGCAGCGCAGAGATGTCCCCAGCCGATACACAGGCGAGCAGTACATGGCCACCGGATCGGACCGGACCCCCTCCACACGGGAGAGTGGGACATAGAAGAAAAAGAAAAGAAACGGCAGATCAACTGGTCTAAAAAGGGAGTCTATTTAAAGGCTAGAGTATACAAATGAGTTTTAAGGTGAGACTTAAATGCTTCTACTGAGGTGGCATCGCGAACTGTTACCGGGAGGGCATTCCAGAGTACTGGAGCCCGAACGGAAAATGCTCTATAGCCCGCAGACTTTTTTTGGGCTTTGGGAATCACTAATAAGCCGGAGTCCTTTGAACGCAGATTTCTTGCCGGGACATATGGTACAATACAATCGGCAAGATAAGATGGAGCTAGACCGTGTAGTATTTTATACGTAAGTAGTAAAACCTTAAAGTCACATCTTAAGTGCACAGGAAGCCAGTGCAGGTGAGCCAGTACAGGCGTAATGTGATCAAACTTTCTTGTTCTTGTCAAAAGTCTAGCAGCCGCATTTTGTACCAACTGTAATCTTTTAATGCTAGACATGGGGAGACCCGAAAATAATACGTTACAGTAGTCGAGGCGAGACGTAACAAACGCATGGATAATGATCTCAGCGTCTTTAGTGGACAGAATGGAGCGAATTTTAGCGATATTACGGAGATGAAAGAAGGCCGTTTTAGTAACGCTTTTAATGTGTGCCTCAAAGGAGAGAGTTGGGTCGAAGATAACACCCAGATTCTTTACCGTGTCGCCTTGTTTAATTGTTTGGTTGTCAAATGTTAGAGTTGTATTATTAAATAGAGTTCAGTGTCTAGCAGGACCGATAATCATATATATAATATACATCGTCATCGGACTCGATGGCCAACCATAAGAAAGTAAGCATATATATATATATATATATATATATATATACATATATACATATATATATATATGTATATATATCATATTCCTTTTAGAATTGCCAACTAAAGAGCAACTACACTCTTGTGTACTTATTTAAATATTTTTTAAGGATAACAATTTTGCATTTAGGTAAGACACATGTTATTTAAATTATTTAAATAAGTACACACATACACAGTACAGGCCAAAAGTTTGGACATACCTTCTTATTCAATGCGTTTTCTTTATTTTCGTGACTATTTACATTGTAGATTGTCACTGAAGGCATCAGAACTATGAATGAACACATGTGGAGTTATGTAATTAACAAATAAAAGGTGAAATAACTAAAAACATGTTTTGTATTCTAGTTTCTTCAAAATAGCCAGCCTTTGCTCTGATTACTTTGTTGCACACTCTTGGCATTCTCTCAATGAGCTTCAAGAGATAGTCACCTAAAATGGTTTTCATTTCACAGGCGTGCTTGAAGCTCACCGAGAGAATGCCAAGAGTGTGCAAAGCAATAATCAGAGCAAAGGAACCAGGATAAAACATTTTTTTTCAGTTATTTCACCCTTTTTTTTTTTTAATCTACATTCTAAATAGTCATTAAAATAAAGAAAACACATAAAATCAGAAGGTGTGTCCAAACTTTTGGCCTGTACTGTATATATATAATTCAAGCAATGTGGACAAGGTGACAGCAAACTAAATCCAGTCCTGAAGAACATATAAACTGCCATGCGAGTTTATTAAAAATCTGCAGCCATCTTTACGTCTCAGCAGGATGACGTCATCGTCTCACAGCATCAGTGGATCATAAAAAAAATATAATCTTCAAATAATCAACACAAGTCACGATTAATTTGAATGGTTAGGAATCACTTTTCTGGGTAGTTTTGAAATATTTACACACACCTCGCCACTTTAGGTACAGTACAACCAATCAGCTCCACAACATGAGCTGTAACAAAAATAGCCCACTTTTATTGGTTTCATGACTTCATATTATAAACCTGTTAAACTGTTGCAAAACTTAAAAAAAAAAAAAAAAGTCAAAGTTCTTCATGGAAATCACAGTAGAGAATTTCTAGTAGTTTGATTCACAGCAAATGTGTTAAAAAAAACGTCCTTCATGTAATGTCAAAAGTTATGAAAAGTGAATTACCCTTCATCAGGTCCACCTTCTAAAATAAACATCCATTTGCTTCAGTGGGGTTACAAGCTCTACAACCAGTGTACCACAACTGACCTGAGCAGCAGAACCAGACCAGCAGGTGACCAGCGAGAACTCGAGTATAGGAAGCAATTAAGTGGGCCGAGCTAATCCCGACACATCCCCTTTAACGCTAACCAGAACACACCTTGGATCAGGGCAGTGACACTTTGGCTCGCCTCAGTCTGAGACGTGTCTTGAAGAAGAGGTACATGGCCAGGAGACACATGGAGGACAGGAAGTAGAGGATGACGCACAGGCTGATGTCCACTCTGGAGAAACCCATGTTCAGCGTGGACAACCAGTGGCCTCTCTGGCCCGGATCGGCCTCCTCGCGTCGTCCCGTCAGTTCTCGCTTTTGCATGTGCATCCTCATGTTGGGAGCGAAGTCTGGCTCCAAGGGCTGCAGGCCCATCATGCCGAGCCCGCCGTCCAATTCCATGCCGAGCCCAAATACCGGTCCGAAGTCTTGTTCTTCCTGGTTCCTCTGCAGGGTGCGCTGTTTGATGCGACTGGAGGTGGCCACCTGCTTGCCTTTGGCTTTATAGTGTTGATTGACAAACAGGTCCAGGTCCACGATGTCATCCTGCAGGTCCCGCATCTTCATCCCCACGATGCTCGGCTTCCTGTGGTTATGACGCCCATCTGGACCGAGCTTTGGTTCTACTCGGGCCCAGGTTGTCGGCTGCAGGATCTTACCTTCCTTCTGCATTCCTCCATCCACACCTTCCTCCTCTTCATTGTCTTCTTCTTCCTCCTCCTCCTCCTCTTGCAAGGCAGCTCGTGTTGGAGGAGGAAGAGTCCGAGCGGCGATGGCGTCCCTGGCTTTCCGGTCAGCACGCTTCTGAGCCTCTAAAAGTTGCTGCAGGCTGACACGTTTTTCCTTCTGTTTGGCCAGAACTACGCTTTCATCTTCCAGGTAGTCTGATAGGGCAGAAAAGAAAATATCACAGAATTTTGTATTTCGTAAACAGTAGAACAGTGGTTCTTAACCTGGGTTCGATCGAACCCTAGGGGTTCGGCAGATGTCAAAACACACCCGACTCATCGTCTCAATAAAAACTTTTCCCTATCGGCGTATTACGGATACAGCAACAGCAGAAGTCACACTGATTTGCAGGTATGTAATTTGTTGTAGTCTAGTGTGTGTTTAGTGTCGGTTTTGTTATTTGAACAAGGGGATGTTCATGCACGGTTCATTTTGTGCACCAGTAATAAAACATGGTAACACTTTAGTATGGGGGACATATTCACCATTAATTAGTTGCTTAGTAACGTGCAAATTAGTAACATATTGGCTCTTAACTAGTCATTATTAAGTACTTATTAATGCCTTTTTCGGCATGGCCTCATTATAACCCAAACCCTCTAACCCTAACCCTAACCAAATAACTCAAAAATAAGTACACTGAAATAAATAACTCATAAGATTTACTTAAAAAAATGATTGTAAGTATTTGCACGCAAATGATTTAAGTAAAATTTAATGCTGCAACATCAAGTAACTCACTTGCCAGTATCAAGTAAATTCTACTTACCATATAACATAACAGTTGTGAAGATATTAAGTAACAGTTACTTAATTACATCCAAGTTTGAAGTTATATTTATTTAAACGAATTAAGTAAAGTCTACTTGTTTTTCATCGGCAGGAACATCATTTTACTCAAAATTTTAAGTACATTATATATACCATATTTCCTTGAATAGCCGCCGGAGCGCTAATTATTTTTAAACCTCTTCTCACTCCTGCGCTTATCAATGGCATGCAGAATAAAATTGAGTGTAATTGATAGGACTTTAACAGAAAATTACTCTGCGGCCGCAGCACGGCGGTTGGGGACCTCTGTTCTTCAGGACGCCCTCTTTAACACCATTCTGTCTACGTGACTGAAGCACGCATGCATCTCGCTGTTTCTAATACGAGATTGCAATGCATACTTATTCAACAGCCATACCTTTTACACTGACGGTTGTGATATAAACAACTTTAAAATTCTTACGAATATGCGCCACACTCTGTGAACCCACACCAAATACATTTCTGATAAACATCCACTCTGTAACACATTATAAACACAAGATAAGAATTACCCATAATGCCACCTTGCAGTGCTCTGTGAAGTGATCCTAACGGCCGGAGCAGAGTCATTCGGCCACAGCCTGTTGTGCTGTACGCATGCGTCATCGTGCATGCGTTTCAAAACACTAGATTTTCAGAGTAAAGTTTATGTAATATTTTTAGGTTTATGTACGTACAACTATTAAACACTTAAATAGTGTGAGGAAACATAAGTAAAACTTATTCTTCCCCCATAATTCATGTACTACGTTAATAAAATGTTTAATTTTACTTGGGAAACTGTAGTTCTTACTGAATGTTAAAAATATTAGGTATAAATTATGACAGTTACTCTAATAGAGTTTACAGCACCAAAAAGTCACTTTTTTCAGTGTATTTGTTACTTAGAATATGTTCCCCTAGTGTCCAAAAACCTCTAAATTAAGTCTTTGTTACTTAGAATATGTTCTCCATACTAAAGTGTTACCAAAAACACATAACTTTGTCTTGAATTTGAAAAAAAAAAAACATTTTATTTTTCACTAAGATGGGTTCGGTGAATGTGCATATGAAACTAACAGGGTTCGGGACCTCCAACAAGGTTAAGAACCACCTCAGTAGAATATATGTACTGTACATCATATATTACAAGCTAGTAGAGCTACATTCCCAGTTCAGTTTGATTCAGCTTTACAGTAGAAGCTTACTGCTCCCTTCACCCTCCATGGGGTGAACAAGGGGATGTGTTAAATGCAGAGGACAAATTTCACAACACCTAGTGTGTTTGTGTGATTATCATTGGTACTTTAACTTTAACAGCAGTTTTTGTCCCCTGGAATTTTCAATGTTACGCTATTGAATGGAGACAAGTCAAACACTAGCGCCAGGCGGAAAATGGACACTAAACTGCCCACAACCTCATTGGTTGGATTCCTCGGCTGCCCCTCTTGCCAACGTGACAATGATTGACAGCAAGAAGCACCTGACCAATCAGCAACATGAGAGCTAGCCGGCCTCCACACAGCAATAGGAATCATGAACAAGTAAGAAAAACAAAAAATCCAAACAAAAGGAGTCAAGTCTTCCACTCGAAGGTAATAGTGTGCTGGACGTGTTAAAGTAATAATAACGTAAATTGATTCTGATTGCAGCTGGAGTGTTTGTGATTCCCGGTAGCGCAATGGCTTGACTACTCGTCTTTTGTTCCAGCCGACATAGACTAAGACAAACTTTAATGATCCATAATGGGAACTGTTCCACACAGAAGCTCAGTTACAATGATGGAAAGTGTAAGGATGGAAAGGACAATGCAGGTATAAATAGACTAAATATAGCGATATAAAATATAACATATATACGTAATATATACATAATATATGTACAGTATATTATATGTACTGATATATTAAAATATATTATGTCTATATAATATATCCATCCATCCATCCATTTTCTACCGCTTATTCCCTTTCGGGGTCGCGGGGGGCGCTGGCGCCTATATATAATTATTACCATGTACAATATTGCAGTATATGTGACAGCTGCACGGTTCGATTCCTAGACAGGACATACGAGGTAAACTTTAAACTAAATTATAATGACATCTTGAAAAAACAAATTGAGGTTATTCATTTTATTCTAGTAATTTTGTATTTTTTGAACAAAAACAAATAATTGAAGGATTAGTTTCCCATTCATAATCAATTTTTGTAATCCAATGTTGTCCTTGATCCTGGATGGGTTTTCTAGCATGACAATGATGGTCAATGATGTCCGTATTAACAGGATTGCGGACGGAATCACGGAATTGGCACAAAAAATGTGGCAGAAATGAGCGTAATGTGACTGAAATACAGTCATCATGGAACGAATGCTTATGGGAACGAGTGCACATCCCAAAACAAAACTTTTAGCTCACCCCAGCACTTTTCTTGGGCCAGCTATCTGCGTGCCTCTAAGACCTTGAATCAGCCACCTCAAACAATTGTGCGAATAAACTACTAAACTAATTTCTTTCTCCAAAATACAGAGGTCTTCCGGTGTCAGGTCTTATAATAATTTGATGACTACTTGTTGTCCAAAAGCCAGGTAAAAAACACAGTGCTAATGCTAGCCTGTTAGCTGCTACCACTAATGCCGAGGATTGTAGCATTTTAGACATCTTCATTGGTAAGTTCATGATAACATGACAGTTTCAAATACTACAATATTATAACCAGCCCTTAAATTTGAAACGTAACGTATTTTTCGGACTTAAGGCGCACCGGAGTAAAAAGCGCACTGCCGATGGGCGGGTCTATTCAGATCTGTTTTCATACAAAAGGCGCACCGGATTATAGGGCGAATTAAAAGGGTCGTATCAAAATTTCTTTCTAAATGTAAAACACTTTCTTGTGGTCTACATAACATGTAATGTTGGTCATTTGGTCAAAATGTTGCATAGATTATATTTTACAGATCATCTTCGAGTCGCTTTCTGAGCGTCTCTTCAGGATGCGCCATTTTGTGGGCGGTCTTACCGACGTGGCTCACCTTTGACAGCATCTTCTCCCTGTCATTTTTGTTGTAGCGGTGTAGCGTGCAAGGACGGGAGTCGAAGAAGTGTCAAAAGATGGAGCTAAGTGTTTTAATGACATTCAGACTTAACTCAATAACGGAGCAGCATCTCCTCATCCATGGCTCACTAGTGCAACATCAACGTTGGAAATGTGTCCCGTGAAAAAACGTCTGACCGGAACCCACTAATAACTAAAGTTCCGTGGGTGAAATATGTAAACCCACTACAGTTTTTAGCGCTTTCATAGCTAGTCTACTGACCGATATAAGTAAAAACTTTACTCTACTTTATATCAGAAATGGCAACAGCGGAAGATGAATGCCACATAAGAAGGTAGAGAAAAAGAAGAAGCGAATGACTACGGTGTCCGCACGGACTACGATGGCGGATGCGTGCACATTTTTAGGACTTACACAGATCCCAAATACTCATCAGCAGGTACCAGAAGGTAAGAAAAGTTGGTTTTGCCTAGTATTGCGAAACAAAACGCCAGGTAATATGTCTGCTAATAGGTGCCACTTTGCGGACCTTATACACACACCATAATAACACTTGTATGTTTAATGCCGACAATCCATCAAGCGGTGTTGCTTCATAGCTTACCGAAGTCATAATAAAAACATTTTGACAGATTTGTGAGTGCTGTGTGTAATGTTCTATATTCTCAATGGAACATTTAAAGATTTGGTGTTGTTTACTGCCCTCATCTTGCAGTTTACACGTATCTCTTATGTGTGACTGCCATCTACTAGTCACACTTAGCATTACACCATTTACCAAATAAAATTGCTGTAAGCACAACCAGAATTTTGCCGTACATTAGGCGCACCGGGTTTTAAGGCGCACTGTCGATTTTTGAGAAAATGAAAGGATTTTAAGTGCACCTTATAGTCCGAAAAATGCGGTACGCAAAATTGTCCAATTGTATCAATTAATTTAAATATGTGTGAATTTAACTAACTGACATTTATTGACTCAAAAATGCGTGTTAATGGTAAAAAAACAAAATTCCAAAACATTTAAAGGTAAAAAAACGACATTGGGGTAAAAAAATACAGATTCCGTAAGAAGGGAAGTGAAGTGAGGTGAATTATATTTATATAGTGCTTTTCTCAAGTGAATCAAAGCTCTTTATATAGTGAAACCCAATTTCTAAGTTACATTTCAACCAGTGTTGGTGGCACTGGGAGCAGGTGGGTAAAGCGTCTTGCCCAAGGACACAACGGCAGTGACTAGGATGGCTGAAGCGAGGATCGAACCTGGAACCCTCAAGTTGCTGGCACGGCCGCTCTACCAACCGAGCTATACCGCCCCAAGTAAGACCCTAACAAAGGTTTTTTCCACCAAGTGCCAAGTAATGTTTTGATAAGCGATAATTATTTACACAATAATTTGTTTAATGTAATGTTCTAGATTTTCATTTTGATATTCCATAAACCTACAATTAACATGACAGCGTGCTATAGTCAAATAATGGTGGTCAAATTAATGTAGAAACATAAACCATGTTTTGTGCTAAATAGCTTTTCCTTGTTCTGCAAAAGTGAGAGAAAACTTATATTTGGTCACACCGCTATGGACGCTGTATCGATCCGTTGTGGTGAAGAAGGAGCTGAGCCGGAAGGCAAAGCTCTCAATTTACCAGTCGATCTACGTTCCCATCCTCACCTATGGTCATGAGCTTTGGGTTATAACCGAAAGGACAAGATCACGGGTGCAAACGGCTGGTGAAGAAGGGGCTGAGCCGGAAGGCGAAGCTCTCAATTTACCAGTCGA